>NW_020270902.1:144427-155561 GCF_002803265.2 Melanaphis sacchari
AAAATATATCACCGTTATCACTTATCTTGTTATCAAAATATTATTTTATCGGGGTGTGCGTTAAACAGTCACCTCACCAATACATATAAATTTAAAAATTACTATTATATATATAAATAACTATCATGCTAACATTATGTTTATAAATAAAATATTAGCTTTATTGTAAATCATAATATATTATAACAAAATATGAAATATATTTTAAAAAAATATGAAATTAATTTAAAAAAAAAAAAAAAATTAGTGTTTTCGAAATTCTCTTTTACGGTTTTCATAAGCATCCATATGCTGATTCAAAATGTCATCAGCTCCGTCCTTGTACCATTCTTCTTCAATTGCAAGCATATGAACGACCAGGATGTCGTTGTATCCATCCTCCGCCCAATCTGCTTCATTTCGGTGGGGTGAATATAACCTCCCGTAAGTGAGTAAACCATATTCAGGAGGACATACTATGTTCAATATACTTGGTGTAATAGGTGACAACGACCGTTGCCATACATCCAGCTGTGATTGTACTTGTGGCGAAGGAAAAAATACCACGCTGTTCCTCGAACTCGGTGTGTATGCTACTGGTGTTGTGGGTTGAAACATGTCTGGCGACAACGAGCGAAGCCATTCATCCATTTGCGATTCTCGTGGTGGCGAAGGAGAATATAACATATTGTCTATTAGGCTCTGTGCATATGTACCCGGTCTTGGAGATGGAGATGGTGATAATACCACGATGCAATTATTTTCAATCCGTGACTCTTGAGCTGTAAAATGTCCACTATCTTCGGATTGAGTCTAAATAAAAAATTATCTAATATTATATTGAGTCTAAATAATAATTTTATTTAAAACTTACCATCTCTGAATATCTAAAGGGTATGCCCTGTAATGCAGGAGGACTCAACTGCGAGAACCTAAACCGTTGTCCGTCCTGAGTGAAATTGCGTATCGGAGTGAAATCGGGTATCGGAGTAATTGGGGTAATGGGTCTTAGTAACGGTCTATTATTCCTCTAAAAACCAAATTATGCAAATTTTATAAATAATTTAAATATAATATTAAAAAAAAAAAATATATATATATATAATATATACTTACTAATACAAACGTTCTCTCTGGCGAATAAAAAAAATCAGGTGGAGAATCTTCTGGAGGTGTCGCTGCAAGAACTCTATTATAGATACCTCCGTTAAACCACGGCATACTAGACGACGAATCATCCGACATCTAAAAATCAAGTTATACGTAGGCCTCGAATAATTTATGAATAATGTATAAAAAACAAAAAAAAAACTTACGTTTTCCAGGCGAAAGATGTGATAATCACTAACAAAATAATAGTAATTGGTGGTAAATAAAAAATTGTATATGCGATATATCACTGAACTAACGAAAAAATAATTTTATATGTAAAAAGTATAACAATTAAATCACGGGGTGAATATCGCGTTAAGCGCTCGCTGACCGCAGTGTAGAAAATGTTAAAGAATACTGGTGCTCATACACTGCCGATACGGGTATGCTCATCTTTGTTATAGATTCCTTTGTATAAGAAACACTCTTTTACGTTATAATCTGTCCGTTTTTGTCATTGATAATTTATTGGATGTGACCGATTTCTATATTGTTCGAGTGTAGGCGGCGGCGTTGTTCTTTGGCGACAGATACCTTTGTAAAAGAAAGTAACACTCTTTACCCTTTCTTACCCTTTCTTAACCCTCTCTTTGTCAATGAAGAGACTTTTGATTTTTCGTTTAGTCTGTGTACTACCTTCAACCGTTGCTCACGTATATTTTTTTTTTTTCGAATTTTATTTAAAATTATTTACACCTAACAGTCGGTTAGTTTGTATTTCACGCAATCGTATTATTTTTGTTTTTGTGTGTGTTTTTCATATATATTTTAAAAATGTTTCAATGCGAACAATGTCCTTTGAGATTCAGCTACAAAAATAATTTGATCGCTCACCGAAAATCACATTTAAGATTGTTTAAATGTGATCAATGTACTTCAGAGTTCACGGCAAAACGTAATTTGTTGGCTCACCAAAAAACGCACACGGGTCTGCGTTACCCGTGTACAATTTGTGCTGTAACGTTTAGTTACAAGTCCAACCTCAAAAAACATTTAAAAAAATATCATGGTACGTATTTTTGTATTCGGCTTTAAATATTTATTTATATAATATTTATCACTAGATGGCATTCCAGCACCGCTGATAGAAAATATTCAAATCGCGCCAAACATTTTCGTTCCCGATATACCGGCTGGAGGGTCTTCCGTACGAGATACCACAGAACCGCTCATCCAAACTGCTCCCGTATCAACAGTGCAAGATAACGCGATGGACGAATTTTCGAACCTTGGTGACGATGAATGTATAGAAGTTTTAAACATTATTGAAAATCTTGGACTCTGCGATAATGAAGGTTAGTAACTTAAATTTTTTTATAGACGGGGTATAGACTGACTAGGTTTTTTTTTTTTTTTTTTTAAGATTCATATACTACGGGTGAAAACGGTAAACGTGTTTCCTCAGCCAACACAAAGTCAGCTATAATTGCTAAAAAAGCGCGCTTGAATCTAGTACAGTCCCCTGGGTTTGTAGAAATATCGACGTCCTCGAATCGTACAATCACCTGGTATTACGTTAAAAATACCAATTGTATAAAAAACTATGTATACTTCTTAGATCTGATTAAATCTGAACTAGTCAATCTATTAAAATCAATTGCGAGCAAACACCCTATAAAGTTTAATTTAAAACTAGAAGCAACGTATAATATCCCGCACAAAGAATATTCATCCGAAAACCGTGCTTTTAAAACTTCGGCTAGGGAGGTTTTCACTGATACTGGCGTACAAGAAATCGTCGAAGAAGCATTTGCAAAGTTAATGAGAGAGGAAACTGAATATTCCGGCAAGGGCAGTGGCTTTACATTTCAGTGTATAGACGGATTATTGTTAGGTGTTTATAAATATACGCCGATGGGCGGTTCATCATATATTGAATTGCCTGCGTTTATCGATAGGAAGCGGGCCACCATCAACCCACAAAATGTAGACCAGCAATGTTTCATGTGGGCAATTCTCGCGAGGCATGTGACAACGGATAAATATAAATATTGTGTAGGAGAAAATTACAAAAAACATTTGGACAAGTACAATTTCGACGGCCTCACTTTCCCAACGCCTCTCCATCAAGTAAACATTTTTGAAAGAAATAATCCGAACGTGTCTGTCAATGTTTACGGTCTCGATAAACAATTTCAACCACCAAAATTTCCGGAATATAAAATATTTCCTCTGAAAGTAGTACATGAAGAAAAACCCGATCATTTTGACTTATTACTAATATCGAACGAAGATAACAGTCACTATATCTACATCTCCAATTTTTCACGACTTATTCGAACACAAAAAACCAAACATGATGGACAATCAATTTTTTGCAAACGGTGCTTTACATCATTCGATAATCAGCAAAACAAATTTAAATTAAACGGAGTAGCTGGATTAGAGCAGCATAAATTAATATGTGGGGAACACAAACCTATATTACCTAAGATGCCTGAACCAGGATCAATGCTCAAGTTTACTGAATGGAATAAAACGCAACGTCATCCTATAGTGATTTATGCGGATTTTGAAGCAATTCTCAAGAAAAGCGATGAGAAAATTGGAAATAAAACAACAGCTTTTCAAGAACACGAAGCCATGAGTTATGGATTTATTGTCAAGGCAAATGAAGACATACCCGTTGAACTGCTTGAGAAATTCAGAATTCCAATTTCACCTATAATTTATCGTGGAAATGAAAATAATAAGGATGTGGCGGAACATTTTATAAACAGTATTGTCGAAATTGCAGAAAAAATTGAAAAATTGCTAAAAACAAACACCCCCATAATTTACACAACCGAACAGCGAAAAACACATGAATCATGTACTACATGTAATTTATGTAAAACCAAGTTTTCTCAAGAAAATCATAAAGTTGCTGATCATTGCCATTTATCAGGAAAATTTAGACAGTCATTATGTAATACGTGTAATCTTAAACTTCGAACACCCAACTTCGTACCGGTATTTTTCCATAATTTATCAAATTATGACGCACATTTTATTGTCACCAGTCTTGGCTATAATACAAATTCTATTTCGGTAATACCAAACAGTGAAGAAAAGTTTATTTCGTTTTCAAAATACATTAGCAACTCCTTCACTATAAGATTTATAGCCTCCAGTTTATCAACACTTTCAAAAAATTTAATTACGCCCAGATTTGAAAAATTTAGAAATAGTGCCAAACATTTTTCTACACAGGATTTACCACTAGTCACCCGTAAAGGGGTATACCCGTATGATTATACAGATGACTGGGATAAACTTGAAGAAACCAGTTTACCGGCAAAAGTAGATTTTTACAGTTTATTGGAAGAATCACATATAAAAAATGAAGATTATGAACATGCAAAGATAGTTTGGATCCATTTCGACTGTCAAACACTAGGGGAATACTCTGACCTTTATTTAAAAATCGATGTGCTATTGTTGACTGATGTGTTTGAAAATTTTCGAGACCTCTGTATAACCACTTACCACCTTGACCCATCATTTTACTATACAGCACCTGGATTTAGTTTTGACTGTATGTTGAAATACACTGGCCAACAACTGGAATTAATTCATGATTATGACATTTTGATCATGTTTGAGAAAAGTAACGAGATTATTTATAAAAAAAAAAAAAAAAAAATGTGTTGGTTAATTTATTCTGATGTCGTTATAGGAATTCGGGGTGGATTGACTCAGGCAAGCATGAGGTATGCAAAGGCTAATAATGAAAAGACACCAGATTATGACTCGACGAAACCGAAATCATGGCTTGTTTATCAGGATTGTAAGTATACAATGATTTAATATATATATATCGTTTAATATATTATTTTAAATTCTAGGTAACAATTTGTATGGTTACGCGATGTCACAATTCATGCCACACGGAGGCTTTAAGTGGGTTGAACCAGCAATAAGGGGCTTAAATAATTTACACGATAAATCACCAATCGGACGGATATATGAGGTTGATATATCATATCCAAGTGTACTTCATGACAAACATAATGAATTGCCATTCCTTTCGAAAAATAGTATTCCACCTGGCTCAAAAGTTAAAAAACTTATGGCGACTTTAGAATCAAAGAAAAACTATGTAATTCATTACCGGAACCTACAGCAGGCTATAGCCAACGGACTCGTTGTGGAAAAAGTACCATATTCATTTATTTATTTATTTATTTATTTATTTATTTATAACATATTTTTGTTTAATTATAGGTTCACAGAGTTGTTCAGTTTAATCAGTCAGACTGGCTTAAGAAATACATAGATTTAAATACTGAAATGCGCAAGAAAGCGAGAAACGATTTCGAAAAGGATTTTTTTAAACTTTTAAATAATGCTGTTTTCGGTATATTTATTTGTGATTTTTTTTTTAAAATTCTTTAACTAACATTTTCTGTAACGTTAAAGGGAAAACTATGGAATCTGTAAGACGGAGAAAAAAAATGGAACTTGTTTGTAATGAAAAACGTTTACAAAAACTCATAAACCTTACGACATTCAAACACTGTACTACATACAATGAAACTCTTAATGTCGTATCATTGGAAAATAAAATTATTGAATTTTGCAAGCCTATTTATATAGGTAATAAACACTTTTAAATTAGTATTAATAACTATATTTTAATATGTATAATTTTAAACAGGTTTTGCAGTGTTGGAAATTTCAAAAACTGTCATGTACGATTATCATTATAATGTGATGAAGGCGCATTATAATGATAAAATTGAGCTCATGTACACAGACACAGGTAAATATATTAAAACTACTCTACTGTATATATATATATATGTGTATATTAATAAATAACATTATTACAGATTCACTGGTATATTATATTCAAACTGATGATTTTTACAAAGATCTGGAGAATAATTCCAATTTACTTGAACGAATGAATACATCTGACTTACCGCAAGATCATCCGTGTTACATTGCCGAACGAAAGAAAATTCCAGGTCTGTTTTCCGATGAAACAAAATCAGAAATAATGACAGAGTTTTGTGCTCTCAGAGCCAAGTCTTATGCATATAAGATCAATGGCAAGGAGAGTATCAGGGCGAAAGGAATCCGTGGACATGTGGTCAAAAACCATATGAACTTTAAAGACCATTACAGATGTCTGTTTGGTGAAGCCGGCGTCGGGATATATAAAGAAAATGTATCGATACGCTCGTTCAAACATAAATTGAAGACCATTAAAACAAACAAATTAACTTATAATAGTTTCGATGACAAGAGGGTTATACTTGAGGATAAAATACATACCTTGGCTCACGGACACTACTCTATAAAGTGAGTTAAACATAATTGTATATTTTAATTTATCTTATTTATAATATTTTTAATTTTATAGGGAAGATGAACCCGAGGACGATTGACTTTTGTATAAAAAAAAAAAAACACACAATGTTAATATAATCATGTTTATTAAAATGTTAAAATATAATTATGATTATTAAATGTTAAAAATATAATTTTGTTTATTAAATGTAATCAATTTTTTAAAAATTTTATAAACCATTTTCTTATAGCAAAACTTTATAAAATGTACATTGTTTAGGATTAAAATCCATATGAAAAATACAACAAGGTAGTTTCATCAGCGCATATTTGATCTAAACGAGGGCAGCCCAAGTCTTCAATGTTGATGAGTGCCACATGTATATACTCCATAAGAACTTGTTTTTCTGTTCGCCTTTGACGTAAATGCATGTGAACTTTAATGAATTCAATATTCTTCCGAGTTCTTCATACTCGATCGCCGTATTCTATAGATAGTTGATGATAATTACGTTCCAGCCACTTGTTGTGGTTTTACGACTCTTGTTATCCTGTTATTTGAATGTTTAAAATCCAATGCTGAGTTGACCATGTTTCTGTGTCACTATCGACATTTCTTTAATCATATATTTATTTTTAACGCCAAGAACGCATTGCATGTCCAATGGCTGAAGACATTATGCTTATCTTTAAAATAAGTTTCAACAGTACTAAGACGACTGAGTATAGCAGGTATTATCTTTTCAACGCTTCTATCTTCAATTAATTGTAATGATTCTTCAGATCTTGTCATTTGCTCAGTTATTTGTACACATGTTAATTGTATTGTTTCCGTTTGTTTTTCTTGAATTTTATTGGATTTATGATTTTCTTCAAGTAAACGGTCGATTTCATATAGTTTAGACGAAAACGATTTTGATTAGACTGTTGAGATTTGAAATATATTTTGTTACAGAAAAACAAACCAAACGTTCTTGTCACAGCTGACAAGCAGATGAAAATCATACAGTAATTGAACAAACAAAATAATACCTGCGTCATCTAAAATACTGTTAATATTTTAAAAGATAAGCACAATAATACAACCATTGGTATGTCTATTAACAGATAAATAAATATATGATTAAAAATGTCGATATTGACTGAAAACATTGAATTTCATATTCAAACTCAACGAAGACAACTAAGTCGCTGAAATAACAGTATGATATCATCAACTATCTGAAATACGGCGACATCAATATAACTCAATGTAATTAAATGTCACAATACATTACATCAACAGCTGCATGAGATGCTGTAAAACCACATAATATTTGTCCATTGGATATATGCGACAATGTATTTTCATATAATATCTTCCATTACTGAGATTTTGCTATGAAAATGGTTTATAAATATTTTAAAAACTGATACATTAATAACAATTATATTTTAGCATTGTAATCTGGTATATTTTGGCGTGCAACAAGCGCTGTTATATTTTAACTGTGTGTTTTTATTTACGCCTATTGATCTCTTTCTATAAAACCGAAAACAACCCATAAACTCGAATGGGGTAAAGCTCTTCCCCAGTGAATTTCACTTTTGCTGGTGATATTGCATGTTTATCTGTAACCTTTCTTGATATCGAAACTATTATAAGACCGAACTGACTGGTCTTCTTTATGTTTGGTGGCGGCTATCATTCATTTTCTTCACTATCCCGACCTTCGCTCTAATGATGCTGAATTCATATGATTTTTGTTGTAATCCACCTACTTTGTTCTCGCGCCGATACCCTTCCAGCAATACTGAGCTTTCAAACTCTGACAAACCATTTCTAATCGATGAACCTGGGCCCGCATTCGTTCGTGTGAATCTCAAGAATGTCGGTTTGGCTCTGTCATACCGGTGAATCTGCTGACAATATTGACTGACCAATATCACGCTCGCTGTATGCCAGCAACAACCAACATGCCTACCAGTAAAATCAATTTAATATGCTGACTGATAGTCTGTGTACATGACAATTATCCATGTCTTTTGATGATAATCATCCTTGTTTCGTTTTTAATTTCAACACTACTGGCTATTTAGTATACATATTAAATATAGTTATTAACTCTAAAAACATTACACTACAATAGACTTTGCAAAATTCAATAATTTATTTGACCATTTCATTAACATCTCTATTTTATTGTTGTGTCATGAGCTATAATTTTGTAAACATTTTCAATACACAAGCTAATTCCATTCTATAAATTACAAAATTCCATAATTTTCCTTTAACGTTAAAAATATTGATTCAGAATTAAAGCTCTGAAATAATATACCGAAAACAGCATTATTTAAAGTTTAAAAATCACTTTAACGTATCTCGCATTCTGGCTATTTGAATCTATATTTCTAATCTGTATTTCATTAAAAGCCATCTACTGATTATAATCTATTCTCTGAACTATATTACTCTAAACAAATAAATATAAATAAATAATAAACTAATAAATAAATAAATGAATATGTTTTTCCCAACGAGTCCGTTGCGCTCATACTGGCGATTCGACAATAATACATGTTTTCTTCTAAAGTCGCCATAAGTTTTTAACTTTGAGCAGTGATACTATTTTCGAAGGAATGGCAATTCATTGATGTTGTCATAGCTACGCTGGATATGATATACGGCTCATATTGGACTCGTTGATGAGCTGATTCCACGACCCATAGCTTCAAATGAAACAGTGTGATAAATAACCTTTAGTGACTGCCAGGAAATTCAAAATATTGATAAACGTGCTAATATATATGCTCGGTAAATCGTGTACTGATAACCTTTTCATAACTTCCCACTGGTCAGTATAACATGTCGGGAACAGAATATTTACCGTTACTACTCAGTATTGATCAAACTAATCATAATCATGAATTATTCGGTTGTTGACAGAACTCCCATTTCAAACACATGAAAACATTGTATGTTAAATGATAAAATGGCTCGGTATGAGATATCGAAGACACCGAGCATCGGTGTGGCGCATCATTTTGAAATCCTGTTGTTGTTCAAAGCTGTTCCAAATATGCTGTATGTTCATGGCTCTTCGTACGCATATGTGACTTCGCCAATATTCAACCGAAATCACTGCATTGGCTTCGTTTTCTTCAGGGTATCGTCGTATTATAATCTGCGAGCCCGACGAGCAAGTAATATTTGGCGGCTCGGCTACAAATTTTCGAAATCTGAGCACAGTAGACTTTTTCGAAAGTAGCTGTCTTCAGGCCATAATCAAGGTAACCTCGATAGTATCAAATTCTTAATGACACGAAAACGAAACGCTTTCACTGACTATTGTTGTAAAATAGTAGCGTCATGAAACTGATAAAATTATGGAAAGCTACCGACCTGCAGCCAGTGTTCGAGACTTTAGACCGCGTGATACCTCAATGACTGTCTGGCTTCTACCGATAATGACGATCGGCAGCTTTATGTGAAAAGTGATCTTACCCATGTAGTACATGTTCATGTTTTCCGCTTCATTCGATTTGTGGTGTTGGTACGCTGACCTCCGGCCCATTTCGTGGCCTGTTGCCAAATTCACCACATCTATTAAATTTCGACAAATATGAACAATGGAACGCTACAATTTCAATTCGCTGGTATGTCTTCGACTGCCCTTGATATCTATTCGTAGATATTAACTGTTCTTCAATTTTTCATGGCTTTACCGAAAATTGCTTCATCCGTAAACTCCTATAGGTAGGCATTGCGTTTATTCAGCTAGTACAAACTCGATGACCTCGGACTGAAGCATCTTTAGGCTGTCGCAGTTTGTGGCCACATATTCGAACTCTATCCCTTCACTCAATTTATTCTGTTTTGCTGGGTGATAACAACACCATTTACAAAAAGTATTGTCCCCTCATCGACTGATTTTTAATGATCGAAATATTCCATCAAAAGCAGACATCAACATGTTAAGGCAAAGTGAAAATTCGAACCAGCCTTAATGCCCGGGCATTCCTACCTGACAACCTTACCTTCTGCTGCAATGAAATAAACAAAAATAATAATAATACTGAAATTGGTATTATTGACAACAATGTGAGTAATACAATATTTTAAATACATATTTAAACTTCAGGCCCCCTTCATTTGTGTTATTGATACCATATAATATCGGCTATTATGATTTGCAATACTTATGCCGAATATGTATAAATACTTGCAATTTACAGCCACCCCCATACTCGGACATTAATATGCTCGTCGCAGCCGCAATCGGCATTGCGTGTCATTCCGCGTGACATTATATAGTTCGATATCAGCTAAGTCGTGACTCGGAATATTCGGGAAGTATTTTATGTTGAAGTGGTGGGCAAACGATCAGCAAACATTGACAGGCTACCTTCAGTTATTTCGCTTTCAATAAAAGAAAACCTGAACCGTCAGTAATTTTGCCTCATTTCTACCTGTCCTTCTCTTGCATCATTGTTACAGCACCTAAAATTACCCATCAGCGATAACATTCTGCCTTTATTGAGTTGACACTATAAACAGCCTTGCGATGAACTTGCCAGCACCATATTATAAACGCACTAACAACAATCGGCTCGCCACTGATAGAAAACCGCCTGCCGAAATATTGATTTCTCTCATTGTTGCAAATGTACATGCATAAATAGAAGCCTCCCAGCCGAAAAGCACCTTTTGTGAATAGGTACGCTCTGATTTAAATTGAACTTTGCC
>NW_020270903.1:0-9582 GCF_002803265.2 Melanaphis sacchari
GGTGCACCTCCTATGGTTAGTAAAGAAAATTAAGGAGCTATAAAATTACTGATCGATATAATAGAATCTACTGAAAAAACTAATAATTGCAGAAAAAGAGATGATTTATTTATAATCCGCTGTTTGATTTATCATCAAAATCTATGTTCTTAAGTGTTGTCGATGAACTATGTTATGCAAGTAGTCATAAATACAGTGAATTACATTCGATCACATTCACTTCTGCACCGAAATTTTAAAGAATTCCTAAAAGTATTAGATTTAAAATATTTAGTCGTTGTTAAGTCGTGGTAATGTTAACAGTGATTCTATAAGTTATGTCATGAAATTGACTTGTTATGAGTAATTTGAAAAAATTTGTATTACAATTAAGTAGTGACGAATGGTTATTGGATAAATGCTTTTTAGTGTATATTGTCAAAAAACTTAACCAATTAAATATATCATTACGAGGA
Source organism: Melanaphis sacchari (assembly GCF_002803265.2). NCBI lineage: Eukaryota > Metazoa > Arthropoda > Insecta > Hemiptera > Aphididae > Melanaphis > Melanaphis sacchari. The sequence goes on from NW_020270903.1 coordinate 456, forward strand.
AAAGATAATTTAATAACTGACTCATTTAATCACATCGATGCTTTTTAGAAGAAATTATTGTTATTTGAATCTCAATTAAAAAATAATATCGTTCAAGTTTTTCATTGGTAAACGAATTTAAAAATTCAAAACATTTCGATTACATTAAAAGGTGCAAAAGAAATAAAGAGACTTATAGCTACTTTGAGAAGTATTAACTATTTAAAATATAATAAAAAATTAAAAAGTTCTACGTGGCCTGGTGTAGTGCGATAGTTGCAAACATCTCTTTCCAAAATGAAAAAACTGGACTCATAAGAGTAAATTTTGATATCGTGTATTACAAATATTGTTTATAAAATGACTCTTATAGTTATTAATTTAATAGAAAACAGTATTCGAAATCAAAATCAATATTTAATGAAGGTAGACAACTTCAAAAACAAAAACAAAAAAATGCTCGTCGAAACCTAGAAAAATGATTACAGGTGATGATAGATCGGGAGATTGGGCCCTACTCTGCCACCCTAAAGATTTTTCTACTGCTTTCTGTAGTTGTAAAGAAATAAAAATAAATTGTCACACAGCCGCCGACACGATTGGGACTCGAGTGACAAAGTAAACATACTGCTTTGACAAAGCTTGTGGACCGCGATGCAATAGAATGTTTGTGAGATCGGCGCCAGCTACTTTAGAATGTACATACCGGGTTTACGGTATGCACAGTATTTGCGCGTTGGATTAATTACGAGAATTTCTATTGTCTTCACCGGAAGCTTAAAGGCCGGAAACGTGGTGTAGGCAAGAAAGACAATCGGAGATAAACATGCGTCCAGTGTATACTATGATCGTAATAGAATACTTAGTTGACAAATGATAACGCGATCATCATATTCGATCGCTTGTGCTGCTAAGCATTCCAATATACCGTTTGTAAATCGACCCATATTCACACATTCTCTCTACAATACACAATTCAATTATCGCGTCAGTAGCAACATTTTCCATTTGCTGGAGATCCACGTTTCATCTAATCTACACACTAATGCCCGTCTGCCTTTACTTCAACCGATTTAGTAATGCGGCACGTGCCCCGTTATGCAAGAAGCCACAATTTTCATAGCGCAACAGACACCGAAAGGTTATAGAGATATTTATGAATCTATAGATGTCTATCGTGCATTGTATCGAATTAGATCGGGTAAATTACATTTAAAGAGAAAAAAAACCATATCATTGTGACACCGATAATCACTTTTATTTTTATTGTCACCGTAAATCACACCATATATATACTTACATACATACATATTAAGCATATCTATAACACGCACACCACGGGTCGTGCAATGGGGTTTACCTTGTGTCGGTCGACAACATTTTGACAGACGGCCCCTAAAAGACGTATATCCGTATTAGTCTACACACACTGAAACATCGCTATAATGCGTGTGTGCGATTTCGCCGCCTAGTTTTCTTAGATTTTCGCAATACCAATCGGATGGTTATCGGCACACAACTCGTTATCTACGTCTACGTCATCGTCAATGTATAATATTATAATAATGATTATTAATATCAACGCCGTAATCAATTTCCATTCGTCGAAAAAATAAAAATAAATAAATAAACGAACGGGCGACGAAAACCGCCGCCGCCGTCGCTCGCCATGACGTCGTGTTGTCTATGCATGTAGAAAGTGTATATGGTAACATGTACATAGCAAAACGGATTTCGGAAAAATAAATATAAACGACGGCGACAACGTCTTGTAAGTTTCATAATTTTCGTTCCATTATTCACGGACGGAAGAAGAAAAAAACGGGTTTCTCCTCGTCCCGTGTACTGTATACGACGTAGAAGAATGATCACATAATTTTATCTCTGGTCCTCCGACCCCAGCCCGGGGAAACTCGTGTCTTATTCCTCCCAGAGAAACAGAAGAGTAAGTTGCCATACCGAGCGCGTCGCCCCGAAAATTACGACCGATGAATTATTCATTTTCCGACACGAAAAAATTATATTCCACATAATACGCCGTCCATCATCCCGTATCGCGTGTAGGTATACATAAATATTGTATTATAAACACTCGGCGGTGCGCGCGCTATATACGGGTCGACCCACGGAGCGACTACCGTGCGCGACAAATAGTCCGACGACAACTGTGGTGACACCTCGGACGGGCCGCCCGCCTTTCAACGGACGCGGACGTCCAACAGTGCGTCGTCACGCGTTTGCTACGACACAAGAGTTGCACCGCACAAAAAAAGAACAGCTCGCACACAAATCAGTTTGATGTGTCATTATACGTTATATACATTTTATTTACGTAATATTTTTTTTTCTATTTTACTCATCGTATGGAATAATATGTTAATGCGCACGCACTCATACGAACGAGGTACAAACACGGTTATAGTTATTACTGTATACCCACGACACCGCGATCGTCGTCGACCACAACGATATAATATTATATACTATAATAAATGACGTCGGTCCGAAAACGAATAAATATATATTTCGATAACATCTCCTTTGCTCTCACTAGCGTGTTATCATACATGTCTCTGTTTATTTTCACGTTTATTCCACGTATTCAACGTCCCCGCACCGCCTTTGGTAAATAAGATATCGTAGATACAGTTTTTGTTAAATGTGTAGAAATATATCATTAATTAAAATTCAAAATATTAATGGTTTTGCATAGTCGTAAAATATTCTTACTTGCAAAGCTAGTAAATAAAAGTACCATGAATTAAAAGAAAAACTGCAGATAGCATTATAATCCTTATTTGACACTGATCCAATACTTCAATTTTATTTTAAAGTTAAAACAGTAGCTTATGTATATGAAAATCAAAAGTAATAAATAATAACTAATAGTTACACTCAGAATCTAAAACAAATATCTTAAAATGTATGTGCACACATTTCGTTTAATTGAATGCACGAATAAATGATAACTAACTATATACCAAATATATACTTAAAAAATGATTAATTGGTAGAATCAAAGGAATTACATTGGGCGCGACTAGTTTGTTTTATTATTATTAAATGACTTCGTTTTACAAATAGCGTGTGCTTAATGTTTATTATCAAGGTTGATTAATAAAAAAAATGCATTCAATTAATCACTACGAGGTATTTATAAGAGAGTTTGAAACACTGAACTTAAAAACAATTTGATGTGATGAAAAATGATTTTTAATAATTTCTATTTTAGTTTAAATATTAAATAATAAACTAACTCAGTGAAGAAGAATCAAAAAATTATTCATACAAAATCTCAAATATGCGTTCAGCATAATCCGTTTTATATTGTTAGCTTTACACCAGTTCCTTTACAAAATTTTATTTATAATTTTACTAAATATATGTTTGCGTACTATTATCATATAATAACTTATTTATCTTAGATTTCAAAAGGATACCATACTTAAACATACGAGGGTATAATTTATGGAGATCAACAAGATGATAATATTAACCTTAACACTATATGCTTTGTTTGAGACATTTCGATCCTGCAAAATAAGACCAACGGTATCAATCCTATAATTGCATCAAAAATGTACACTGGCACAGATAGGCATATTATATTTTATCACGTCAATGAAATCGGCGGTCGATGATTTATCATCATCGCGTTTATTACAAGTTATGACCAATGTGTGTTTTATCAATCATCAGGCGAGATGCATCAGCAGCACAAAACGGCGGTAATAACGGGCGTAATAAGCAGAAGGCACACGCGCGAGCCCAAAGTAAAAAGAATAAAAAGTAAAAAATGAAACGCATTACGTGCTCTCTCCGCAATAATTGCCCGATCAAGACGCACGCGCCCGACCGAGCTCGCACACAAATGGCATGAGCACGTATTCCTCTTTATTTTCCGTCTGACCAGTAATTACTACAGCCGCGTACACGATGATGAAAAAAAATTATCCTCGGGCGAATAGAAAAAAAACCGTGGGCATTGTAGGCATTGTAAGCATGTACTGCATGTCGGTAGTAGGTGCCTGTATAAAGTAGATAGGTGTCAATCGAGCCGTGAAATAAAAAAAATAACCAATCATTCATCGCGAAACTATGCGATAAAAACCAGAAAAACTAATTTATAGACAGTATCTAAAACGTTGTAGCCTAAAATCTAATAATAATTAAACGTAAATTGTTGTCTTAATTTACGAAAAAGGTAGAGACTTAACGAGCGCACTGACCGACGATGGTTAAATGCTTTCCATCACCGACGTGAAGAACACCATTTTTGTATTAACCATCATACAAACAATATTAACTATCATAATATTTTAGAACACCGAGCGTGTTTCGAATCTCGTGCAGCACACTACACGGTCAGCACCAAACACGATGTCGAAAGGCTTACGGAATTTCGCAAACACACTACAAGCAAAACCTGTGACAAGGAATTTATGCTTACGCGACATGAGTCGATGAGACCAGCTCGAAGACGATTTAATGTCTGCACGACGGAAACTGGTCGCGAACGTATGGTATATACCTTTATATACAATGATATCTCCGGTGATAGCCTGAGGGGTGCGGGACGCATTATCCAACTGACCACGGAAAGGTGATACTGGTGTCGTGATTAGAGAAAAGCATTTATATATTATACACAACTGTTCAAGTTTTGCATAATATTCGCAGTAAAAGTCGATACACGTTTACTCGGTTTGTCACAATCTGTCACACGGGCACGCATGCACGTACTACCTTCGGCGGCTTTCGCGTATATTTACTGCTGCACAACGACTGTGAAAACCGTCAACGTAAAAATAGAAAAAAATTGTTACATAAATATCCGAGGAGGACGCCGCATACATACCACATAGCACAGACGGAACGGCGGCCGTGGAGAATAAACAGACGCGTCGAAAATAAAATATAAGTAGATAATTGTGTCACGCGGATGTAGGCAAAGTAATTATGTAAAAAAAAAAAAAACAAAAAACAAAAAAAAAATACAAAAACTGTACGATTGCTAGTCCGTCCTGTAATGGCCACTGCGATTTGTTGACCGATTTGTGCACGTCCTCGGTGGCGGAGGAGTGCAAACGGTTTACGTCGGAATCGACAATTTTTCGATGACGCCTTGGTGCTGCTAGGTGAACATTGCATTCTCGATATCGTTAAAAATTCAGCTCGCCGTGATATGCACGCGCCATCTTATATCCGATCGTCAAACATATTTATTGTGCGGGTACGTGTTTACAAGTCATGAAAACAAAATAACTGCACCTGCTGGTGCGAATAAAATAAAATACGAACGCGATGACGCCCGACGACACGGCGACGCCGCAAAGATGTCCGCAGGACAGCGTCAGAACCGGTGTGGATGAGGTGGCGGAGAAGGCGCACGCAATCGTGTGTAATCAGACACCCTTCGCCGACGCCGACACCTCGTGCAATTAGTGTCGTTTAGCTCTCGCGTCTCGATAAACGAGACGTAATAATTTTACGCCATCGTAACAGTGTAGTCTTCGCCGCGGCCGTCGGTGACGAGTAAACCATCTTTGATGACCGGGTAATTTTTTATCGCAATAACAGTGGATATTAATGCCGCCGCAATAATTATCATTTCGTAGCCGATTTTGATGACAACAACGCTGAACCAACGGGAAACAGCATCGAAAACACACTCATGGATAAAAATGATTAACAACCGCGTTATAAAACCGCTAAATTTCTCCGAGCTAATTTTAGTACAAAAATTATAATATTACAATGTTTAATTTAACCCAAGGCAAAAATAAATATTTTTAGCTTCGGTTCTATCAAATATTATATAGAAAAAAAACCATCTTAAATTAGAAAATTTCTATTTGATCGCGTATTTTATGTCACGTCCAGTGTAACAGGCGATTCCCCCTTCCCTCCGGAAAAAATTCTCGGGTAAAAATCGCAGGTGAAATCAACATAATTATTCTACAACTGTATTGTATAGTTTAATTGGTTAGTTTACTCAGTAACCTATCATTTGCTGGAAAATGGTAAGCTAACAAAAATTACCTTAGGTAATTTCCACATAATGGGCTTCATGTGCAAATAAATAGTATATTAGTTTTAAATCTTATTGTAAATCATTACACACAGTTATACAAAAATCAATAATTAAAAGTTGTTCAATACTATTATTCAATAAAAAATAACATATTGGTTAAATAATGAGGAAACTACATGAAAAAATAATATTTTAATATCTATACATCATTAAGACTTTTATTTAACTACTGTCTACTATCGATTGAATAAATATCTATATTGTAAATTTGTTTTAGCATATTTTAATTATATATCTTTCTAGCATCAATTCAAATGTATAAATATTTATATAGGACACATAAACAAATTATTTGACATTATTCTGTACCAAATAGCTTAAAAGAGTTCGTAATATTTTGTCAGTTGAATTTCCGGGTAATAGTCACAATACGTCTATAACTTAACTACCAACATTGCGCCAATATTTAAAGTCAACAAATATAATTAAACACTTTTTCCTAAACAAAAAAACAAATAAACACGGTTGTACTCAAATCAATTCATACTTTAAGTATATTAAACTTTTCAAAGAGTTTAAGATAAGTAGAATTATCTTGATACTGCTTAAATTCCCGGGTATTTGCTTATCCGAGAACAAATATTGATCAAATAACTGAACTCAATAGAAATATATTTTTTATTTTTGTATTTTTATGTAATATAATATGTAGCAAACAGTTTGAAAGAGCTTGTAATATCTCGATATTTAAATTATCGGGTAGTTGCCCATCCAAGAACAAATATTGATCAAATTACTAGACTCAATATTAATATATATATATATTAATTTTTTATATAATACATATATAGCAAATAGTTTGAAAGAGCTTGTAATGTCTCGATATTTAAATTCCCGGGTAGTCGCCCATCCAAGAACAAATATTGATCAAATTACTAGACTCAATCTTAATATATATATATTTCATTTTTTTATATAATATATTATGTAGCAAATAGTTTGAAAGAGCTTGTAATGTCTCGATATTTAAATTCCCGGGTAGTCGCCCATCCAAGAACAAATATTGATCAAATTACTAGACTCTATCTTAATATATTTTTTATTTTTATTTTTTTATATAATACATATATAGCAAATAGTTTGAAAGAGCTTGTTATGTCTCGATATTTAAATTCCCGGGTAGGTGCCCATCCAAGAACAAATATTGATCAGATTACTAGACTCAATCTTAATACCTCTATTTTTTATTTTTATTTTTTTATATAATATATTATATTTTTTATTTCTTTATATAATATATTATGTAGCAAATAGTTTGAAAGAGTTTTTAATATTTCAACATTTATATTCCCGGATAATCACCCATCAGGGAATAAAAAACGATCAACGAAATTCAACTTAATCCGGCTTAAAATCTTACTGTCAACACTTCTCTAGTGACTTTAGGTCAAGACATATAATTAAAAGTTAATTAAAAAAAAATGAATTGATGTAAGAATTAATACGTTGACATCCATTCATGTCGGAACTTGATTATTTTTTGACAATTATAATGTTGTTAATTATTTAAATGTTAGGGTGCTATAAACTATACAAAAGATTTTCTGTTAAAATTAATTGTTAAATGGATGTTATTTTTGAAATAACATGTTTAAGCTAGTGCTAAAATATATTTTTTAATTAAATTAAATACCTTAAATACTTGAAATTAAATGTATTTATTGAAAATTAAAAATATGATTAATTGTTTTTTTTTTTTTTACATATAAATTCTACTTGAATAAACAAAAAGTTAATTATTATATTTTAATTAAATTTAAGCTCTGTATACTAAAATATTTTCAAAAGCATAGGTTAGCATCCCAGTTCAAGACCGCAAATAATTGAAAAATAAATGTGAGTAACTTCTCGTTAATGTCATCATCTTATACACTATCTAGAAATAATATTATAGAACAACTATGTTTTACAGATTTATCAAAATCAAATATTTAATGAGATGTTGTAAATGAAATAACTCTTCAAAAATACTAAAAAAAATATTCTACTGGTAATCGTAAAATAATATTAGAATGAAATTCTATTATATCATTGTATAACTGTATGTACCTATTACAAATGTCTAATATTAAATAATATACCTATTATAATTATAAGTAATACAGGTAACTTAAAATATGTGTTGAATTACATAGGATGGACAAAATCATATGAACACCTGATATAATATATTATACAATATTTATCTATTAACACGTTCGCTGCGAAATGACGCCCCGGCAGCATGAGCGATCTAATGTGATGATCGCGTCATCATTTATCAACTATTCTATTACGACCATCGTAGTATAGTACAAACGGGACGCACGTTTATCTCCGATCGTCTCTTTTGCCTACACCACGTTTCCGGTATTTAAACTTCCGGCGGAGACAATACAAATTCTCGTGATTAATCCAGCGTGCGAATACTGTGCATACCGTATACCCGGTATATACATTCTAAAGTGGCTAGCGCCGATCTCACAGGCATTATATTGCAGCATTTTTCTTACACATAAGAATCGGGCAAGCTACGGGAGACAAGGTGTATTACACTTGTGAATTTATTGTGATGACCGACCACTACACACTTGAAATTGAGTTTTATAGACTTTACAAACCATAGGAGGTACACCGCATTAGTTAATATTCCAGAAAGAATTTCCAAATCAAAGTTGTTTTCTCATAAACAGTTTTCAACAGCGTGAAAAATATTTTCATCTTTGTTGTACCTTTCTAACTTATCAATTTTAACATTTCTTCAGTTATTCGAAATGATTCATTTACTCCACGAACTAATATTACAAGTTGAACTGTATCTGAAATGTCTGCACTTCGTCAAAAGCTTAGAAATATATTTGAAATCTTTTTAATTCGATCGCATAGTTTACAATAATTTCATTTGAAATGTTTTATGTTTCTTTTTTTCTTGATATTCGACAATAAAACGTATGCCGGATTAAAACACTCAATAAATTCTTTGTTTATCGGTAAAATATCCCTTGCTACAGTTTTCAAATTTTTTTCAAATATATTGCATTTTAGCAATACGTGCAACTGACGAAGCACAACAAG
>NW_020270904.1:0-6488 GCF_002803265.2 Melanaphis sacchari
TAGGTTAAACCTTAGTTTTTGACGATGACTATGAATAACACTGTTAGGATCCACGCTTACACCAAACAGGAAGAACATGTTATTAGGCATTCAGGAAAAAAAATTTATTTAAAAAAATCAAATCTAAGGTACATATTATAATATGCAATATGCATCTATAGTTTTTTAAATATTATATTTAACAATATTAAATTTAATGGTATAGATTACAATCATCTTTAGAAAAATTAAGAAGTGAATTTAGTGAAATTAAAGAAAAAATGAAATTTAAAACCACTGAATCTATAATTAACCAATTAATTAAAAATAATTTTACTGTTAATGAATCTGAAACTGCTGTGATAAATGAAATAATATCTTCAAGTAAAATTAAAAATCCCAAAGAACGTCGCTATTCAGAAAATTGATTACTTTTATGTATACTTTTACACATAAGGTAATCAATACTAAATACTTTTAATACAAAAAAATATAATATTTGTAACATTATCTATTAGTAATATGAAATGTTACAATTATTATTTGCACAATATTGTTTGATCTGGTACATTTTTTCCTGTATATTTTATTAAAAATTGTTTGAAATGTGTATTGCTTAATTTATTAAGTGGGATGTTAGCACTGAGCATGGCTTTACATAAATCATTGTTGAATGAAGATTTTGATGACGGATCTTGTAAAATAAGTTGCTGATATTTTTTTTGTCTTCTACACGATTGATTCCTCGTCGATGTTTTTCAGTTGCAATGTGTTGTGTCACAGAAAAACGTTTATCACTGGCTATTTTGATATTGCATACTGTACAAAATAGAATTTTATTGCCCGTTGTAAATATGTTTCCAAATTCCGAAACGTAGTTTTTTAAACGGGTCGCTACCGATGATTTTTCTTTTGGCATTTTTATTCCGCGATATTATTTTAAAAAAAATGACAAGTATGAATAACTTAATACGCACAATAAACCAATTAAAACAACGAAATCAATACGAATAAGAATAAGACTCAAATACACGCAAGACGCACGTTGGTCAATGGATCGTACCAGACTAAAATATTACGATTTACGATTGTTAAATGATTTTTGTCATATGTGTTACATAACTTATGTACGAGTTGATATTAGTAAATTAATTTAATCTCGACTTCAATAGTAAATAGTCAATAATAATACACGTTAAATACCCGAGTAAAAATAGAATAATTTCGATAAAACTATAAAAGTTATAGTTTATACTGTAAGATTGACCGAAAAAATGTAAATATTACGAAAAAAAAAAAAACATTTAAACAAAAAAATTATTAAAACATGCATTTATATGCCCTAACCCATTGTAGTAAACCGACGTTTTTAGCATAAAAACGTAGTACTAAAGTCCAGTGGCCTAAAACTATATCACGCCACCTAATCGGATCACTGATGCTTTTTTCTGATTGGATTAGGAACATCACGCTATTTCTTTGACGTCAATCATCCTCTCCTAATCACGGCATGTCTCATATAAATAGGAGCCCTCTTCACAGGGAGCTCCAGAGAGTATTTCATACACAAACGTTTCACCCATGCTCACCAAGAGCCTCTAGGGAAACGTTCCACACACATATTCTCTCCGGTTTAGTATTTCAATACTAAGTCGAAACACTTCTAAAAAGTTTATATTTTAAAGTTATTTTATATTTAATAAATTGTTTAAAGTAAATATTAATATTTTGTTATTAATACTAATTCAAACATAAACCTCTTCTCTTCCTCAACTACAACGTTGTACTGACATTATGGATTCGTCGTTAAAGAAGTATTGCAGTAACTACGATCAAGTGACAGCGACGCGTTACTAATCCATGAAATATGCAAAAATATGTAAAATAAAATTTGGTATTTGAACTACAAATAAGTCAAAACAAATTTTGGCCGAATCCATTTTTATATAAAGTGTAGCAAAAAAAAAAACATGCAAATGCATTAAATTTACAGCCCTGCCTATTACCATTTAATTGTTTTATAGATCAGTAAGTACTTATACATTTCTACGAGACCAACAGATATTACCATTGCCATGTGCTAGAACTATTCGTCGCTATCTATCGTTGACAAAAACTGGTTGTGGATTTGATTCAAATATTTTTTTACTTCTAAAAAAGAAATTATCAACCATGAAAGACGAAGAAAAACATGGAATCTTAATTTTTGATGAAATTCATTTAAGAGAAAGCATAGAAGTCAATACCAATTTTTTAACCTATACCGGATTAGAAAATTTTGGAAAAGATGCAGACATACAACATTATGGGAAAAAAGCTAATCACGGATTAGTTTTCATGTTTCAAAGTTTACACAGCAACTTTTCACAACCAATAGCCGTGTTTACATCTAAAGGGAATGGTAAAGGTTAAGGGGGCTGCAGCAGGTCGAAAAAAACATGTAAAACAACCAAAAAGCCAGACAAAAGTTTGAAGCTTGTGTTTGATGGATTTTAATTTTAAAAACAGATATGAATTTGTATTCTATTTTTCTAGATTTCAATCGAAGCAATTTTTGATATTTGAAAAATTGAGTACGTACTTAAGTCTCAAAATAAAAGAAATGTATAGTTCTTTAAATTATTAATATTTTAATAACTAATTTGAATATTTTAATAACTAATTTGAATATTTAAAATTGCTTCGATCAAAACCTAAAAGATTAGATGACAAATTCAAATTGGTTTTCAAAAATAAAATGTATCAACCACAAGTCTTGTAATTTTGTCTGGCTTATTGGTCTTTTAGATACTTAAAAAGCGTTGTGTCAATTTTAATCATTCCGAATTTTGACATGTTCCTGCGCGTGCGAGAACATGTTATCGCTATTCTACTAGGCTAAACTTAATTCTATGAAACCATTCGATATCAAAAATTAATCTTATTATACCTTATTACCCGTACCACTAGTAACACGGTGAATTTAACCCTTTCACTGCTATGCCCGCATATATGCGGGCATCGAAATCGTTCTTGATATGCTATGCCCGCATATATGCGGGCAATCGAATCTAAAATATAAAGAAATGAGCGGGAAAATTTTTATTGGTTAAATTATTATCTAAACGTGCTCCTGAATTCAACGGTGTTTTCAGAATTGTGATAACACTAATATTCAAGGAGATATTAAATAATATATATTTCCAACCTCTTAGTGGTTCCCAAACATGGACTATAATATTACGTTTTACGTATATTTTTTGTGTTTACGTGATATTTATAGCATTTTACCACTATTACATGAACATAATTATAATAATATTACAATAATTATTGTTTCTAACCCATAGATTAGTATACATAACTTTACAGAACTAACCTTACGTGCTGTTACGTACCTTATTATTGTAAATTTGGTTTAAAATAATATACTTTATCATTTATTTAATTTATAAATTGCTAAAATGCCCAAAAAATCCCTAACTGATGCTGAAATTGAAAATGAGCTAAATGAATTTTACGCTAATTCAGAATCTGAAGATGAGTTCTCCATTGAGGAAACAGACGAAGCTCTTGAAGACTTCGAAATTGAACCTCAAGAACAATGTAAGATTCGAAATTTATTTCAATCACACTATTACATGTACTATAATATTTTAACAAATGTAAAATATACTTTATAAAACAGTTTCAGTACTTAAGTGTTTTTATTGTATTATAGTATTTCAAAATATTGATATTGATGAAGCTCTCAACAATTTTGAATTTAATAATTTTGAAGACTTATGTAAGTATAATAAATTATGTCAAGTATAATTCATTTTTACTATTTCATATGAATTTTTATGTAATATTGTATAATATTTATTGTTTACAGTTACTACTTCTCCATTCAATTTGTCACCATTACAACCTGGTGAACATTTTCAAGTTGATTTAGAAGAAAATAGTAAGTAATAAATCTTTATAATCTTTATAATTTGTATAATTCTTATAAAGCTAATAATTTAGTATAATTTGAATAGTCTTCTATACATATTACATATTATAATAGTCATACTATTCAATTTTGTCTAGTATTGCAGGTATATAATATTTTAACCTATTTTAGATTTGCCTGGTAGTCAACCATCACCAGAAATATGCACTAGAACTGTACCTAGAAGAAAAAGACCTTTATCTAATCCTCCAAAACCACTTGGCCCACTAAAATGGAAAAAAAGAGTTACTAATTATAAACCAAAAATTCATCCATTTACTCAAAATAAAGTAATTTAATTTTTTTTAATTTACCTGTTATTTTATTTTTATGAAATATAATATTTTAGGCTGGAATACAAAAAGAAGAATTCGGTTTGAATGAAAATTCACAAGTATTAGCCTTTTTTGAAGCATTTATAACTCCTAATCTCATGGGAAAGATTGTGTTTGAAACTAATCGATATGCAGAACAACAAACATTCTCAAAGCACTCGAGATTAGCAAAATGGAAGAATACATCGATTGGTGAAATGAATGTGTTTTTGGCAATTAATATGTTGATGGCCAGGAATAAAAAATTACAAATCAAAGATTATTGGTCAACTAATGAATATTTACATCAAAATATATTTGGTAGATTAATGAGCAGAGATCGTTATTTGTTACTCCTACGGTTAATTCATTTTTGTGATAATAACCAACAAATACATGGTGAACGACTTTATAAAATACAAATGGTGATATCTGAAGTTAAAAAAAACTTTCAAGATGCTCTTATTCCGTTTTCTAATTTAGTCATTGATGAGAGTTTACTTTTATGGAAAGGACGTTTGTCGTTTAAGCAGTATATAAAATCAAAAAGGCATAGATTTGGAATAAAACTATACATTTTATGTGATTGTGAAACTGATTTCATTTTAAATTTCTCCATATACACAGGTGCAAGTGATTGTAACGACCCTTTAGAAGACCAATTAGGGAAATCTGGAGTGATTGTAAAGAAACTTATAAAACCATATTTTAACCATGGTTATTCATTATATACTGATAATTTTTACACTTCTCCAACCTTAGCAATATACTTACATAAAAAAAAAATAAACTCTTGTGGAACAGTAAGGAAAAATAGAAAATTAATGCCAAATTTACATTCAAAATTAAAATTAGGAGAAAGGGAATCAATGTGCACTAATAAATTATTAGCTATACACTGGAAAGATCGCAGAGATGTATACATGTTGACAACTATGCATAAAGATACAATGACAGCCACTAAAAAAATTGATAGAGCTACTGGGGATAAATATCTAAAACCAGAGTGTATAGTAAGTTATAATGCTAATATGGGTGCTATTGATAAAACTGACATGCTTTTAAGTTCAATTGAATGTGTACGCCGTACCATGAAGTGGTACAAAAAATTGTTTTTTCATTTAGTTGATATGTCTCTACTGAATGCATATTCAGCTTATAAAACGGTGACAGGAAAGAATATTTCTTTAGCTGACTTTCAATTGCAATTAATTAATGAACTGGTATTAAAATATCAATGTGAAGGTGGCATGACAACAAATAGAAAAAAAACACCAATGGATACTACAGAAAAGCGCTTACAACCAGACGCTAGGCACTTTCCAGAGTTAGTGCCAGTTACACCATCGAAAAAACAAGGAAGACGATACTGTTTTGTTTGCAGTCACAAGAAAGAAAACAAAAAAAGAAAAGATTCAATGTACTGCTGTATTGAATGTGATGTCGGTTTATGCGTTACCCCCTGTTTTAAAATTTACCACACACAAAAAGAATTTTAGAAAAAATTTACTTTTTATAATATTTTAAAAGTACTATTATTATTTCTTTTGTTATATTTTATTTGTGTATTATTTTTATTGTAATTTTACAAGTTTGTACAAGATCAATGATTTTATTTTGTTATTTTTATCTTATTTTAAATACTTATGTTTATATATTTTATTTTGTTTTATTTTATTTATGAAATTGGTTATTTTGTATTTTTATTTAATTAATAATTTGATTACCACAAGCTATATATTTTTGTTTATTATCATCAATTTAATTTGTTATTTGATTAAATTCTGTTCAATAAAAAAATCAATGTAGAAAAGTTTTTCTTTACCATACACTACATATTGTTATGTTGTGACGTTAGTGTATTGCGCAAGTTTGGAAACCCATGGCTGGCAAATTTACATTGAGCTGTAACTTTGTAAGTTTTTGGTCAAAATTTTTCTTTTTAATTTTTCTCATTTTCAAAATGTCCAACTCTTCCAGTATAAGGTGATAAACATTTTTTATTTTTTTTTCAAAAATCTTCAGCACAGGGCAAGTACTTGTAATTTTAGTACATAGCAGTGAAAGGGTTAATATTTATTAATTATAAGTTATAACTATATAATGTTATATATAATCATGTATTATAATATTGGGGATAAGATATATGATTATTATTATTTAATTGCAATTGTTCGCGCCATGTTAAGTAATGAAGAATACAACGTCAGGCGACATACGACAATGAGCATAAACAA
>NW_020270905.1:0-7687 GCF_002803265.2 Melanaphis sacchari
GTGCCGCGTATTGCGTTGCAGCGATACCGCTTGCGTCGTCACGACATGGCTTATGCAGTTTGTTATTGCAAGCGAATTGGCATCTTTCATAGCTCATGAAAATGGTAACAGGCATCATTACACAGCCATGTGCATATGACAAAAGGTTTTCGTTACCAAAAGTTACAGCTTGATTGTTGTTGTTGCGGTAAACAGGCATTGCTTCTTGTTCACCATTGGAAAATATTTAAAATACAAACATGGCATTTAAGTTTTTAAATGTTTTATTAAATTTTTAAAATAGTTGTTAAACAATATTTTCAAAATGTTTAGTTAAAGCACCAAAAGGTCGGTAAATATTTTTGAACATCAAAGAATTTCATTTTAAATGACAAAGGCTGTTGAAGTTCATTGCCAATATTTACGGTAATGTTGACAGAGCAATATTAAAATTTTGATATGTCAATGTTGCAATACAACAGGTTTATTATTTCTTTAATATCACCATGGAAGCCAGCGTATTTGCGCTTCGCAAGTTTGTGCGGGTTATATGTGAAATATAACAGCTGGTCAATAAAATACATATATGTAATTGAGTACCAGCTGTCGCTTTTGTTGGTGTTGTTCGAGTTTTTCAAAATGGCGGCAATTTTCAACGACTTTCACACAAAGATGGCATGTTCAACAGCCAATATTTCATGCAGCACACAAAAAGAGTTTAAACATAATACCAAGAAAGGCATATGGTTGTTGCGGTGGCTCGAATACAGGTTTTGTGTTGCAGTTATAATTTGCTTAATATAAAGGTTGCAGTTGAATATAAAGCGACAGCCAGATGCACATGCAAAACGTCCCATCCATCCGTCCATATGTGATGCTGAAGGAAATCATATCAAGAACAAACAGTCATTATAATTGCTGGCGATAAAATTATTATTATGGTCACGTTGTCGAAAAGTATTTTCGCAGCCAGTCATGCCGTTCACGAAAGTTGAGCTCATGTGTCAGTATTTTCAAAATATTGGTCTCATGCTTCTTCAAATAGTGCAGTCAGCGGCTTCGAAACATCTGGCTTGTTAGCTCTTCAATATCATGGTTTTTGCGAAATTACAGTGCGATATACGTCACCCAACACAGTTCTTACATAGTTATTTACAGCTTACATAAATGACAAATTTGAAAAGGTTTAGTCACTTGGTCACTTTCTACTCGAATATTGCTGCTGAAACATTGCTGTTTTTAGTACTTTAAAATGAAAATATTATGCAGCTGGTCATTAGTTTTTATGCATACATTATGCAATTTGGTCATTAGACAGGTAGCCTTCAATAAAATTTCACTTTTTACACCGATGATAAATAGTTGCTTGTACTTAAAGGTAATCCGCTTATGGTATAGAATGTATCATTTTTGTTTATCAATAAGTATAATACACCACGTTCAGGGAGGTTTTTCACACTTGCAGCAACATAACTTAAATCACTAATATATAAATACTATCGTGTCTGGTATCAATATTGTTTCGAATAGAACCAATAAACATAGTACGGCATGCTCCAGCCATTGTTGCCGAATAAAATTGGTATTATATTACTGAGTTATCATTCGCTCACGAATTACTACAAGCTGATTATAATCGAAATTATCTGTTACTGTGTATTACTATTGAATAAATTAAATACCCCGGGATTTTGCTCGAATATGTAAAGCTGGGGCTGCATAAAGACTGGTCTTCATCAATTTATACATCACTACCTTGAACCGTCAAAATAAAATAAATAAATATAATTATCATAAATAATAAAAGGTCACCTATTTCTTTATTATTTGCTGGTAACCATTAAATCGTCATTTTCTCGTTACTAATATTACCTTGAGCTACGTAATGTTCGTCAGGTGACTTCACGACCAAGTTTTAACATACTGGTAAGTTTTGTATTCTGTCTTAGCTACACCTGCCAACAATGCAAGAATAGAAATATGCTGAAGCAGCAGTGTTTATACCGAATGTCAGAATTATATATTGATTCACAGCTTTAGAATATATTAAAGTGACTTCAATTTATGGAGCCTTACTACATTTTTCATGCACAGTATTTGGCAATAAATTGATTACACGTTGATGAATCAGTAGTCTTTTCGGTACTGCTTCAAATGATACCCGAGATCAGTTTCTTTCACTTTTTGTTTGGTTAAATACCATAAAATTCGATTATTTACCGCTTGTTATATGTAAACAGTCAGAAGCTGGTTGCCTGGAAGCCGAAAAGAAAGTTAACACCGATTTGAAGTATCGCTCAACAAGGTCTATACCACTAGGAATTACGGTCAGCACATAAAATATTTACCAAATAACCGTATTAATGTACCATCTCATACTCCAGAAGAAAAGAATTATACTACTCTGTATGTAGCAGGCTGTTTTTGTCTACGTAGTTCACAGCGTTACTCTTGTTCTTCGTGAATAACACAACATATTCTCGAGGCTGTTCACTATTGGTTGAAGAAAACTTCGACACAAATATAATATGGTTTTTGATAAAACATTTTTCCAATAAATGTTGATACCATAAACATTTGCTACTAACACAGTTAAAACATAATAGTCAGCAGTTTCGCCTTGATAATCATACCTTAAATTATATTGAGTCCAACTAGCAGTGGTCTGCTTAAAAGCGCCTTTTGCAATGTTAGCCTTAATTGTTAAGCCGACCTATTATACTTTCTTTTACCGACATGGATCAGTTTTATATTATACTTATTGAAAGACTTGAGTATCTGTTATCAGGTTATAATCATAACAATATGAAGTAGAGTCATTGAAACTATCATTGTTATAATATTTCAGCTTTAACATGAAGATTTTCGGCTTACCTATATATTCGTTCGAGAGTTTGTATTAATAAATAGTTCATAAGATATTTAGAAATATATTTGAAATTGTCTTTCACTTTGAATGCAGTTGAACATATTAAACTATATAAATAGACCACTAGTAGCTTGTCCTGTGACTGGCTGGATGAGTTATCGCCTAAAGCCACCGAGTTTAGCAGTTGGCATGATTTATACCGACAAGTTGATTCAAAGACCATTTTAAGTGAAGATTGTTTCAAAAATTTTGCTGGCTCTAAATTATTGCTATGGTTATTTTATTAAGTACAAATATGAATGAATATATAGATTAAGCCAGAAATCTCTAGAATATTTTGTTAAAAACTTTGAAATAATTTATGGCAAACATTTAGTTTCCCACAATGAACATGGTCTACTTCATATTGTTGATGATTATGAAAATTTTGGTCTTTGGATAATATAAGTGCTCCCATTCGAGAATTTTATGAAAATATAAAAAGTTAAGAAAACATGAGTTACCTCTTCAACAGCTTGTAAAACGATTCCATGAAGAATTTAATCAGGCTAAAGAGTATAAAATAGGTCAGAAAATACTTGTTCAAAACAACCTTATTTTAAAAAGAGCATACAAATGGGCCACTTTTAACAAATGGTTGGACCTCAATATAGTACAGTGCATTTAAAAGATATGATTATCAAAACGACAAAGGCTGCTGACTGTTATGTTTTAACTATTAGAATGATGTTGTTAAAGTAATAAATGTTGCACACGTAAAAGACATCAACGTTGCAGTTTTGATTGGGAAATGTTTTTATCAAAAAAACCATATTATGAACAGCCAATCAATTCAGAAGTTTTTAAATATATGAAGTAACAATTATCAGAATATATGTGTATTATTCATTTGAAGAACTTAAAAATTATGCTTGTGATTACATTAGATAAAAAGATAGTCTATACTTATTATACATCAAATCTTTTGTGATGTATAACCTTGATGATAATTATTTAATTTTCTTCTGTAGATTATAGTAATTGTTTTTATTGAAGAAAACAGTTGAATTGTCCCAAACTTTTGACAAAATAGCCTATGTGCTTAATAATAGTTCAAATAAAATTAATTCTCATTTATTGTTGAACGTCGCACTCTCCAAATCAAATTGATTTTAACTTCTTTTCAGCAAGATTATTAGCTTCTGATATAAGTAATTAAACATTTACATTATATTAATATAGAAAATAATTAAATAATCCAATTTTATTAATTTTATTAGGTAATTTAACCAAAGCATATAAAAAATTAAAAAAAGCTGAATATACTTCAGAATTATCCACATTTGAAAATGACACCAGTGAAGAAAATTCTGAGTCATCAAAACGTATAAATAATTATTCTAGTTGTATAAATACTGTACATAAAAAAAATACGATGAAGATAAATGTAAATAAAATCCCATAAATTCTTAGAAGTCCGCCTAAATATATTCATAAAGCTGTAGGTAATATATAATTCTGACTGTTCTGAGTATAAACACTTACTTTAATATACATATTTCTAATTATATTTTTTTATCATTGTTGTAGGTGCTAACAACAAGACAAATTCTAAAACTACTAGTAATGTTAAAACTATGGTCATGGACCAAGTCACTGACGAACATTACATATCCAAAGGTAATATTAAATAACAGAAAAATGTGATTTAATTAAGTTACCATGTAAATAATAAAAAAAATAAATTATTATTTTTTAATTATTTAAATAATAAATAAGATATAATTTATTTATTTTTAAAACATTTTGAATGTTAGATAAAGGTAGTGATGAAGAGTTTGTTGTAAATTCTGATGAAGTTAGTCAGCAATGCAACAGCTACAGCTATTCAGACTTAAAATCAAGTATTTACAAATTTATTCAAATAATTAATACACAATTAACACTTTATAGAATCATTTTCAATTATAAATCAAAAATAATTTGTAAATGAATTCATTAAGTGGGTGTGAGTAATAATTAATATAATATAATTTTATTCAAATAACAATAACAATATGATTACTTATTACTTATTACTATATATTTTATTAGTTTGTTGAAACAATATTATTTTAGATTTTGATGGGAAGAATAGTGATAATATTTTATACCAATTAGTGATTTTAAGTCTTATATTTATACATTTTTTTTTTTTTAATAGGTATTGAAAAAAAAAAACCTCCCTTCAAATGGAACGTGAGTGCTAGTAATTCACCTCTTATTGATAAACAAAAAATGTCTATTCCCATACCAAAGTCATGGATTATAACACCTGTAAAATTACAAACAACTAAAACCCCTATCATTCAGTGTAAAAAGAAATTGGAATTTTATTCAGAACCTCTATATCCTAGTAATTAAATTGCATAAATAATCAATGCATAAAATTCAATGTTAGTTTGCATAAATATTTTTACTTTCATTTTAGAAATTACTAAAGATAACAATGTTTCAACATGCCATAATGTTCAATTAGGAAGTGATAGGATATCTTCTGGAGGTATTCATTATTTTCAAATTTTTGTTGTTTATTTGTATCATTTTTAATATATAAATATAAATAATATGTAAAATTTGTTAATATTTTAGATTTGATGAACAAATTATATCGCACTGTAGTTTCCTTAAAGTATGATGTTAAGGAAATTCTTATAAAATTGGATCGTTTGGAAAATACAGCAACTGACAATCAGGCACGCCTAATTATGATTGGAGAAATAAGGGATAATGAACAAGAAAGTGCAATTTTATGGAATTTTCCAATAACTTCATTGGACGAAATGGCATTGTTTGAAGAAAAACTACTTGAAAGATCTTTTCGATTGAAAATGGTAGTTGTTATAATAAATAAATTTTTATCATTAACTTAAATTCATAATAATTTGTTTTGTTTTAGATAAAAGATCTTAGTTTAATGGTTCGAAATACTGTATCAGAGACTGTACGTCAAATGCTTTCAAGGATGTTCATAAATGAAGTTTTATCAAAATATTCATTTGTTGGACAAAAAAAAAAAAAAACTATCATTTTCTATTTTAAACGCATGCACAATTATATTTGGTAAGAAACATAAAATATTATATGCATCTAAATTATCATACATATTCAATATAACAAATAGCTTTTATAATTAAATAAAAATTATAATGTATTTTTTAACTACAAAATTATAGTAATTCAATTTTCCTAATTTACCCATGTAATAATAATTATGCCTTTTCTTTGGTATTATGTTTAAATATATTTTTTTTTTTTTTTTGTAGATGCCATAAGAAATATTAAACAATTTAAAGATATACCATCTTTAACAATTGAAAAGTCGTTGAAAGAATATTTAGCTGGTGCAAAATTCCGTGATTTGAAAAAAAAAAAATGAAGATAATATAACCAAAAGCATTTAAATTTAATTATAATTACATATATGTATTTTTTTTATTATTATTAATATTTATGTTTCTATATATTATATTACTAAACTTGCAGAAGCAAATGCATTTATTTTATTTTATGAATTGTCTATATTAAAGAAATAATAAATATGATATGTATTATAATAAGTGTATTATTTATTTGCATATCAGATTTTTAAATATTAATATAATCAAAGCAATTTTCATAGAAATATTGTAGTAAGATAACTCAAATATTTTGTAATCATTTTTAAAATGAAATGTATATAATTTCAAAATATTTTACCGATATTTTTTGGGCAACTAATTCATATTTTGAAAAATATTGTTTTGTAATATTTTTAAAATTTAAAAATAAAACATTTAAAAAATATAGTATTAAAATGTTTTGTAAATATTTTTATAAATATTTTCCAAATATGAACTTCTTGGACAAAGAATATAATTAAAATATTTTCTAATTATTTACGCAACTTTTTAACAATAATCAAACAATATTTTGACAACTATATTATTTTCCTGAAAATATTTTTATCATAATTGGGAAATATTTTTATGCTGTGTGGGAATAATGGTCCCACAATTTTCATTTTCATTGGATATAGAAGATACTAGTTCTAACACCTTGAGTAATAGATGCATAGAGATTAATGTCATTGGTTGATATAGGTATTACAGAAACAGTTATGCATACAATTTGAACGTTAAAAGAAAAATTAAGTAAGAAGCATTACTTACTTACTGGACCTGAGATATTACTTTTATACAAGTTCAATTTATTCAAAAATTTTGCTTGGGTACCTAGTTTTGGGATCAATATTTTGATTATACCTTCACTGAGGTTGATCAACACTTCTCTGTCTATCTCTTCATCTATGCATTTATTTAAACCAAAATTAAATAGGTAGGTAGGTAATTAGTAAAAAAACAAATGGTTTAAAAATTATAATTTAACATGATTCTGTAGTAAAAACTAGGATCAAAACAAATTTAAGACTGGGGCCACACGGACGCACTAATTACGCGCGTTGCGACGGATGTACCATTTAATGCGCGCACTAGAGCGGGCACACATGCGTCGATTTGACGTCCGTTTAACATTTTTTATTATTGATTTTGTATCTTATCTAGTATCTACTTGGTTGTAAAGTTGTAAAGACGTATTGCATATTATTTTCACAGAGTTTTTTTCTTTAGTTCTTTAATCTATTTATACCTAAAACAAAAACGGACTAAAAGGGAACATCCCACATAGCAAAATAACATTTTCAAAATATTGTTAAAAATATATAAAAACACAAAATCAAAATATTTTATTTTATTCATCACAATGTTTTAAAATATTGTGAAAACATATAGAAAACATTTTTTGGCAGGAGAAAAAACGTTTTCACAATATTGTAGTAAA
>NW_020270905.1:7697-10472 GCF_002803265.2 Melanaphis sacchari
ATTTAAAATTAAAATGTTGTTTAAATTATACTTTTATCGTTAAGAGGACACTATGCATTCATATGTTATCTATGTCTTACTAACGTAGTAACGTACATTATAAATATTAAATTTTACACTAATATATCACAAAATATTTAAATAATATTATTTATATTAAATATTAGTTTATAATTTAAAATGATGTACAATTGATTTAGCGGTAAAAAAGAGAGACGAGATTATTATCTTATAAAAACATACGATGTCCTGTGCATTACAGATCAAACGTTTTTAATTTATAAAAAAACTAATGAAGATGAAGACATAAGGTAAATTTTGATTTTTTTTTTTAATGATTTACAATTTATTTTGTTAATTCAAATATTTTATTTTAAAGGTACGTTGTACCATACGAAGAGTTGTATGAGCGTATTTAAGGATTTTCATATTAAGACAGACATAGTGAATTGTTAAATTACGTATGTCAATGGGTCATAAATACAAAATTCCGAGACCAGCAATAGAAACGTTTTTATCTGTATGTACAATATGTAATTCCAAATAAAGAGCAAATCGGAAACTAGTCGTTAAACCAATAATTACGAAAGATTTCAATGAAAGGAGCCAAATAGACTTAATCGACTTCCAGTCATTACCCGATGGTAAATATAAATGGATCATGAATTATCAGGACCCCAATACAAAATTTTTATTATTATATCCACTTGAGAGCAAACGAGCTATAGAAGTGGCAAACAAATTACTCACTATTTTTCTTACATTTGGGGCTCCTAAAATACTTCAGAGTGATAATGGACGGGAATTTGTTAACTCCATTATTAAGGAATTAAAAGATTTGTGGCCACAATGTTTAATAGTCCTTTAATTGATTCCTTTAATGACCATGCCCAATTAGATTCAATTTATACTGATTTCCAAAAGGCATTTGATAAAGTTAACCACAGCCTTCTTCTAAATAAATTAGTATCATTCGGCATCCATGGTAGTTTTTTAGATTGGATAAAATCCTATATTAGCTCTCGTACTCAAGGAGTTAAAGTGTCTTTTAATGTTTCAAACGACTTTTTAGTTAGTTCTGGTGTGCCCCAAGGTTCACACTTGGGCCCCATCTTATTTATATTATTTATAAATGATCTACCTTCCATATTTGATAGCTCAGTTGAAGTTCTTTTATTTGCTGATGATGCAAAGATATTCTCAATAATTAGATCTCCTGACGATACTTTAAAATTACAATCGAATTTGGATAGGTTTGTAATTTGGAGTCCTCATAATCACCTACCCTTAAATATAAGTAAATGTAGAGTTATTACTAGGGTTCGGATTTGAAGGCAAATGCCTTTCTTTTATTAATCATAATAGAAAAATAATTTTTATACAAAATTGTGTTTCATTTAATTTCTTATTTCTTAGACGATGGATCTTTTTTTTTCCTTTTTTTGCCTTTTTATTTATAAATGCCTTTTTGCCTTTTTTTTTACCTTTTGTACTTTTAAATGCCTATTTTGTGTTTAATTTTTCAGTTGATTTTATAATTTTATACACAGCTTGCGTATTATCGCTACAAACGGGTTTTATTATTCGCAATATTTATCGATATCGTTTTATCGAGTATTTGGTATGGCCATAAAATTACCCGTACACCTATTTAAAGATTAAGATATGTTCGTAATGCATAGATTCGAGATTGTTCGTCAATCCGCCCGCATTTGTCGATCGCAATAATTGTCCAATAATTTTTCCACGCATTTATTTATTTTGATTTATTTTATTCTGTTTTTTTAATTATGCCAAAAGTTAAACAAAATCACAATTCCAAGTTAAAAAAGTATGTTTCAGAATTCGGTGAAAATATTTTTTCAACCGATGGATTAATTTTATATTGTAAAATTTGTGACGTCAAAGTGTCAAGTGAGAAAAAATTCCATATTCAGCAACATATCGGAAGAGATAAACACAAAAATGCGCTTGCAAAAATTGAAAATAGTAAAAAAATTCAGCCTTTCATTAATAAAAATACCATTAAGTCAGATTTCAATTACGATTTGTGTAACGCGTTGGTTGCGGCAAATATCCCTATGAATAAATTGAATAATGACGTTTTTAGATCTTTTTTATCAAAATATTGCAACAAAAATATTCCATGCGAATCGACATTACGAAAAGGATACTTTGATAAATGCTATGAAGAGGTTTTGTCGAATACCTGAAGCTGTAGTGAACATAATAAAGACATGGGCTGATGACGAAACCTTGACTCAGAACGCCAAAATCGTAATAACACAAATAATAGTTGGAAGATTTACAACCAGAAAGCCTGGAATTTGTATCTTCTTCATAGACTATTTAGATAAGGTAAATAGTAGTACAATTACCCAGTACTTGAAAAACAACGCGATATGTAGGCTCAACTAATGTAAAATACAAATATTTTGCTTTTTATATCTGACGCGACTTTATATGAAGAAGCGTGGTATCAATTCAACACTGTATTGAATATTATTCACGTTAACTGTATTCAATTGCGGTCAGTAACGTCTGAGTAAGTACAGCATAGTTATAAAAATGTAGACCAGTTAATCTTCTGAATAAAAAGATGCCTTTACAAAGTCCTAAGAATCGTAGTTCTGAAAGAAAATATCAGAATTGCCAAATCCCTGACTGATACTATTCGTTAGGTGGACTGGATTACTATGTCAGTTACAAAATATTGTCAAATTTCAATGAATCGAAATTTATGGTGAGTAATACGTAACTGAAACAAGTATACCA